>NC_133337.1:33769160-33811660 GCF_030506205.2 Paramisgurnus dabryanus | reverse complement strand
CTTGCTTTGCATGCACACATTTTGCTTTAAAATTAACAATATAAATATAGCTTTGTCAGTCCTTCCAGAAAAAGTTTTTTTGTGATTGTTGCGGGCAAAAATCCTTCATCTTGCGGCACGTTTTCTAAAAAAATGCCATGGAATATGCGGGATATTTATACAATTTTATGTGATGAAGTTGCGTGAAGTTGCAAAAACTGTTTGCAGCTTTTCAATGACGTTCACGTCACTTCATAACGTTCCCATGGCAACAGGGGACATGGCTGCGCTTGTGTGAACTAAATGCAACATTTTTCAACTTTCTGCTAAGATATATGTAACTTTATGCTACAAAAGTGCAGGGATTATGAAATCATGCAATCCCCGCATATTTTGCGCATGGTAATCTGCAATTTATGCTGCAAAAGTGTGGCATATTTGTAAAAATGCAGCCCCGCATAAATATGCGGACTTTGCATTGAATCATGCAATCGCATTATCACGTTTTTCTGGAGGGACTGGTTTGTAGAAAATGCTCGTTGTTGCCTAAAGTTAGAATTATAGTTCAGTTTTTACGCATATGAATATTGGCTTCACCGCAGTCGTGCCTTTTGTGCACACGGGACACATTCCGGGAATGTTACTGCAATGTAAGTTCCCATCCCGGGAGCGATCCCAGGGTCAATTCCAGGATGTGTTTGCATTCACACGGAAGGCAAATTTATGACAATATTCTGGGATCAACACGCTGTGTGAAAGATGTTTAAGTCGCTTTGAATGAAAATAAAAAATATATACATATTTTAAATGAACAGCTGTTTCTAATCAGGATTCAATCCTTACAATGTTGGCATTAGGATTGAGGAAATTGGGTCACTTGTAGAATTTCACTTTTTATTTTTAGAGAAAACATCACAATGCCTTGAAGTTGGAAACATTTGTTTTCCTGATATTAGGATATATATGAGAAATGAACCTCCCACCTATCAAAACCTAAGTTACATGTGGATGTGAGTATTGTATTGAGATTACAGGCGGTTGTCGTATCTGGGTCACGTTTACACTGCAAACAGAGGGGATTACTGTATCCAGCATACATGAAAGAGCTCTGGAAATTATTTCCTGGACTAATTTCCTGTCATACAAAGTATTATGTATTAACACAAATAAAAGTTTCTAAGCCAGAATATGAGAAGTTGCATTGAAGGCATTTACCAGTTTCAACACTTTATTTTTCTGTCTCTAGTGTACAGTAGCTATATTAAAATGTAGGTGCACATCTAGAGGTTTAGCAAGTAATACTAAAACAGGTATGCATCTGTTGTAGTTCTGCAAAAGTAGGCATACATGTACATCCCTCTGTTTTGAACATTGGAGTTATGGATTAAGATGGCTAAACCATGAAAGTTTTATCAGTTTAATGCAGTGATGCATGACAAGCATGCACTTATTTACGACCATACATACACACTCAAACCATAGGTGCTTTTACATTCTAAAGCTTCTGAATAATGTATTTGTAAATGCCAATGCTTGTCTCCTTATTCCTAACTGTGTCTTTGTTCAATTTCATATCTTCAGGGGAAAACTTTGATCAGAGCCCACTGAAGAGGACCTTTAAATCCAAAGTGCTCGCCCACTACCCAAAGAACATTGAGTGCAACCCATTCGACCAAGATGCTGTTAATATGGTGAGTGACTTGAGGTTTTAAATTGGTTCCTATTTATGCATTTGTTGCCCAGCCGTGGTCAACTTTAAAGTTTTATTTTATTTGAAACTTTAAATATTAGAAATGCAAGATGTTAGAAAGTCATTCGTAGGTGGATTTTTCCCCGAAAATTGCATACTGTGAAAGTTGGTACTGAATTAAATAAGTACCCACTCATTGAACGTTAAAACAGTACTATATAGTATAATTATACATAACGATTAATCGCGATCAATCTATAGCAAAATAAAAGTTTTTGTATAACTTTGTATAGATAAATGCACACACATGCATGTATATATTTAAGAAATGTGTACATGTGTATATATATATTTGTATATTTATGTTTAATTTATATTATATATAAAAATAAATACTTAATATATAAATATATATTTTTTCTTAAAATTATACATGCATGTGTGCATATTTATATATACATTATTATACAATTATTATTCATAGTTCACACACATATATGATGTAAACAAAAACTTTTATTCTGCTATAGATTAATCGCGATTAATCATAATGCATTTCGATACTTTCTAATAAAACAACGCCTCTCCTTCTTCTTCGTTGTATTACTCTTCTCCCAGAGGCTCACATGATAGTAAAGTGTCCTTTGAATGAAAACTTCAGGCTCTTGCCGAAATTAGTCGGTCATCCGGTTACTTTTTGCCTAATGTTTTTCAAATACTATGAATTCGGACACACTACTGCTTTTCGCCTTCTATATAGTGTGGAAGTAGGCAGTTTTGGACGCAGCACGTGTCTCCAAAATATTGCCTCAACCAATAGCGACCCAGGGATGGGGCTAGCTTTGTCTCCAAACACTTCTATTGGTTAGACAACTTTATTAATACTTATATTTAAAAAAATATATATTTAAAATCATTATTCTGTTTGTTAAATATGTGCTCTAAAAATCCTAGATAAATCAATAACCTGTTTTTGCTTTTGAGCAGTTAGTGCTTTTTATGCAAAATTCATGCCAGCATGCTGAGGCTTGTTAAACTTTTTTTGTTATTGCAGCACATCCAAACTTGTTTTGTTTTCTCAAAGCATCCTTCCCAGACACAGTCTTACCGTTTCTCACGTTAGTCATGGGAGAAATCTGTCGCAATCATTTGCATTGATTTGGAGCATCAAACGTACACTCGCTCACTCTGCGGTCGCGTGCAATGAACAAAAAAGTTGGGTCGTGTTTCCGTCCCAGAGCATTCAGAGGTAACGGAAACCTATGGCCTGTCGATCCCGTGCCGCAAGGTCATTTTTTCCACCACCAGCGTAAATGAAAGCTTGGCAGTAGCGACTACAGCATCAATTATTCAACCCAAGCTCTCTCTGCTTACGTCGGCATGGAAACGTCTCATTGTGCGCACTCGCCCTCTGTAAAGTAATACCTGAGCCTCGTAGCATCACCAGTTGCGATGGCGACATGCTTTTCTGAAAAATAACTGAATGCGGTTTCCTGTTGATTCATTGCTCAAGGTTAGTTTCTTATCCATAGAGTCTCACACACAAATATGGATGGACGGATCTCATTTTTCCTGGCCTTTATTTATTTATTTTTTATGTTTGCTCTCTCTTCCCTGGTACGCACATCTTTTATGTCTGTGTGTGCTTGCATTTTTGAACCTCAACATGAGTCCATTAGTGAGCAGATGTCTTTGTGATGAGCACAGTTGAAGATCAATGGAGCATTACAGACAGTACTTGAAATTTCTCATTAAGCTGTCCAGTTTAAAGACCCAATGACGTCCACAAATGCTTTGACGTATAATCTGAAATATGAATTCGGGACATTTTGAGTGACTCCTCCCACTTTAAAAATAGCCAATAGCGTTCAGTTCACCTAATAGCCTAAAATCCGATGGGAAGCCGAAGTGCAGAATGATGTCATAAAAAAAGACAATAATGGCTCACTTTTGGATGGTTTTCCGACTGTACCTAGTACTTTTTTAGAACCACCTCTGTTCAATATAAACAGTTTATTTCAGATTACACAATAAAAGTGATATTATAAAATGATGCACAAATTTCATCAATAATGTCTCATTCTCTCTCTTCAGCTCTGCATGCCCAAAGGCCTATCATTCCGAACTCAACGTGACAGTCGCGCCCCACAGTTCCACTCTTTCCTCATCACCAGAGAAGATGGTTCTCGCACTTACGGTTTCGTCCACACCTTCTACGAGGAGGTCACGAGCCCTCAGATCTGCTCCGCCATGCAGACGCTACACCAGATGCACCAGGCGGAGCACAACGCATCTGCCCACAACTGCCCTTCCGCATCCTCTTCATCCCCTTCTTCCTCATCATCTAGTATGGACTCTCTAGCCAGCAGCCTGGATGAGGTCGAGTCTCCTACCTCGGCACAAGGAAGTCGCAGGAACTGCGGCTGCTCAGGCGAAGGCTACGACTCAGTCCGTGACACTCTGTATGTGTCAAAAGCCATGTGTCTGATCACGCCCATGCCCTTCATGCACGCATGCAAACGGTTCCTGTCACAGCTCCATCATGCCGTCACCTCCAATCAGCCACCTCCGCTCCCTTTGGAGAGCTACATTTACAACATACTCTACGAAGTACCGTTGCCCCCGCCCGGACGATCTTTAAAGTTCCATGGTGTGTACGAACCCATCCTGTGCCAGAGGCCTGGCGCCGGAGAGCTACCATTGGCCGATTTTCCACTGGGCGAGGCCTTCCGGTTATTGGGGGTGGAAAATCTGGTGCAGCTTTTCACCTGCGTCCTGCTGGAAATGCAGATCCTGCTTTATTCACAGGGTAAGAAACCTACAACACAAGTTAATGCTTTATGCTAATCAGCTCAGCATTTAATTTTTTAGTTCTGATCTTTTAAATGTGAGACCTTTGAAGTTGAGACTGAGTCAGCGTGGAGGACTACTGAATATTACATGATCCTACTGCACAGAGATGCTTACAACCAGACGCAAGCTGATACACATGCTAATTAATTCCTCTCGTCTACATAAAAACTAATGATATGATTTTATAAGTCTACCCGGCACTATTAGATCGAGTTACATTTCAGGATCTAAAAATAACCATTGGCAAATGCAAATAAAATGAATCATTAAATAAGTTACTTCCCAGATGTCGCTAGGCCAGATCCGCACCAGAGCTGTTGAATTTTGCGCTTTGCTTTCAGTTTTATTAAGTATATCTTGGATTTTTGCATTTTCATTTTATATTCCAAGTAAGCCAACTACAGCCTCTTAAAACCTGCATCTGAAATAGGGCTGGGTATTGGCAGGGGCCTTGCGATACGATAGACATATTGTGCTGCGATGCGTGTTTCGATGCATTGCCATATTTTTCCCCCTCTTTTTTAAAGAAAAAAATAAATAAAAACAATTTTCTTTGCCCGCTCGCGGTGTGAAGCGTGTCCGCGCTATTCTCCGAGATGCACTTTTTTTTTGGGGGGGGGGGGGGGGGGGGGCGACCTAGTGAATGTGGCAGGGTTTCCCAGCTTAGGCGGGCCGCCCAAACTCCAAAGTGTGGTTTAAAATGCCATGTAAGAATAATAGTCACTTCGAATAAAAGCATCTGCCAAATACATTAATGTAAATATATTTTTGCTGACCATTTACTGTTGTGTTTGGTAATTTCTGTCATTTAAAATCATGTTTTCCCCTGTGTATCTATAGACTACCAGAGGCTGATGGTGGTTGCGGAGGGAATCACAACGTTACTGTTTCCCTTCCAATGGCAGCATGTATACGTGCCCATCCTTCCCGCGTCCCTGCTGCACTTCCTGGACGCCCCTGTGCCCTATCTCATGGGCCTGCAGTCCAAAGAGGGCACGGACCGCTCCAAACTGGAGCTGCCTCAAGAGGTGACACACGCTCACTAAAGCATGTTCGCATGCACATACCCTCACTTTAAAACACATTCACGCTCTTTTATCTCTGCGCCTCCACTTGGCTTAACAGTCCACTTGATGAATGCATCCACTTCCCCATGATTTCCAAGTGGCTTTGTGACCTTGAAGCATGATTGGCTGAAGATTGTCTGTAATTTGCATATGGGACGCCAACAGTGCTTTTTAAAGGGTTAGTTCACCCAAAAATGAAATTCTGTCATCATTTTCTCACTCTCATGTTGTTACAAACCTGACCATGAGCCCCATTGACTTCTATAGTAGGTAAAAATAATACTATGGAAGTGATTGGGGCTCATGAACAGTTTGGTTTCAAACATTCCTTAAAATATCTTCCTGTGTGTTCATCAGAACAAAGAAATTAATACAGGTTTGCAACAACATAAGAGTGGGTCCATTATGACAGAAGTTTCATTTTTGGGTGAACTATCCCTTTAAGGACACTACATGCAGCGTCTGCTAAGAATAGCTATTGTTTTAATACATTAGGGGGCTCTATTCTTTATAGTAATTGAGCCTTGATAAACACGGTCCACTCAGTGCCTAAAGGGACCCGGAAAACAGTGACTCCACTTTAAAGATTTTTTTTGTGTGTTAGTTTGTGACATTTAACATTCAACCATTTTTTGTGTGCCGCACTGTATTATTCATGGTTTGTCTGTATGTTAAGAATCTGCAAGCCTTCCCCAGATCCTCATCCCCAAATCTCATTCTCTAGATGCAGATTCGCTATGTATTCTCTTTGAAGTCAAACTGCCCCAGAAAAAGATGTACGACTACAAGCGAGTGGGTAGACGGAGAGATTATATGGGAACAACCACACGATTTTGCGTTTTGCTTTATTAAGTATATCTTGGATTTTCGCTTTTTTATTTTATATTCCAAGTAAGCCAACTACAGCCTCTCAAAACCTGCATCTGAAATCGCATTGGGTACTTTTCGTCCACTGTTTTTCGAATACTGTGAATTCTGACATACTACACGCCTTCCCAACTGCTTTTCATGCACTGTATAGTAAGGAAATAGGCGATTTCAGACGCACATATAGTCTTTACGCCTGAAGCTAAACATCTGCTCTTTGTTCAGTTTTCTGTCTGTTTTTACTTCAAAACAACCTGAGGTTTGATGTGTTTCTATGGCTCAATTGGTAAAGCATTGTGTTAGGACTGCAAAGGTTCAATTCCAAGCACACATACTGATAATGTAAACATACAGTATATATATCGATCTAATCTTTTTTTACTTTTAAATATGTGATCTTGGACCACAAAACCAGTCATATGTAGCATGGGTATATTTGTAGCAATAGCCAACAATTCATTTTATGGGTCACAATTCTAGATTTCTTTATTAGAATATTAAGTAAAGATATTTTGTATAATTCCTGTTAGGGGTTTTTTACGATTAACCGTGCAAATTCGCGTTTTCTCAATGAATGAATTTTAACCCTTATGTGTTGTTGGGGCCATTTTTGTTATTTTTTTAGTCTTAATTTGGCCACAACTTTCTCTGTGTTTCAGCAAATGGAATGATTTTTGGTGACAAATCTTATATTTACACATATTTTAAGAAAATGCTTTGAAATTTTTCAAAAAACGTAACAATATACCGTGGGCAAATTTACTACCCTTGCGTGTTGTTAGTGGCCAAAAAAGGCCACTAAATTAAACATCTGTAAAATGTATTGGATTATTTTTTTTCCCAATTTTTTTTGCACAAATCTGTTAATCAACCTTGGTACTGGGGCCCGTTCTTCGTACGTCGCTAACTCAGTTAGCTGGATTTGATTGTTGATGATTTGGCATGATCTTGGATTATTTGGTTCTTCGAAGCTCATTCTAAACTTGCTGTCATAGCAACAGGTCCGTAAGCTCAAACCTGCTCGGGAGCAGGCTTATTTCATGTAAACAAGATTAGTTTGTACCTTTTTAAGCGGATGTGATACGGAAAGTCTGACGCAGTCGCGTATTCTTCATTATACGAGCGCAATCTGCGTAAGATGCATGATTAATATAAAGAGCTTTTCAAATTCAACACGTAATAAAAAAAGAATATATTAATTAAATCTTTTACCGATGTTATTTAAAAAATATATAATATAACAAATATATTTTTTTTGTACTTGTGTGACTTGTTGTGTTTTTGTGTAACAGGTGTTTGATTATTATTCTTAAACGAATGACATGCTGATCACATTCTTTTTAAATTTGTTTGAATTTTCCTTAATAAAAACAGCAATTAATCATACCCAGCACTAATAGATGTTATGTACAATAATGTCTATTACTCAGTGTGAAATAATTTTCATTTGAATAAACTAATCTCCTATTTTAGTTTTGTCTTTAGATTGTCAAGTAGCTTACAATGTCATGCATGAAAGGGTTTTCGTTTAGTAATTTCTATCTGTTCTATCTTTAAAACGTTGTCTACAAATATGTTACCCTGTCCCTGTTCTGTGACAAAAATGACCAAAATAACCAAATAAGTTTTTTGCACATATTTTCACATATCTTTATCTTCTTTACACTTTTCTGTGCAGACTCAGCAGATGCAGGACTTTCAGTTAACGTGGAATACTGCTAATATAGTCAGAAATCAGTTAAGAATAATGCAATTGAAGTAAACTTATTTAACCATTTGCATATAGTTTCTCTAAAGGACTACCATCTGAGAGGATTTCTTTACTGTCATGTGCATTGCTATCAGAAACGGTTGCATTTTATAATCTTTTGATGTAGAATAACATTACCATTCCCTTACTGCACATTATACTTTATTTACTACATTATTGGAAACTGCTAAAAGTGTTGGTGTATTATCTACAACTGCACAAAAGAGAGGAAAACACTATCTTATAATACACTACAATTAAAATTTTATTTATTAGGAATTAAATTGTTGCATTGGCTGTGGGTTTAAGAAAGAGCAACTGCTCCAGAGATGATCTGTACAATCAGCCAGTTTAGAGACATCACTCCTGCCAGCACATCACATGAAGATGGAGGGCCACCACCTGTGTTTTTTTATTCTGCTTTTTAAGTTGCTGTTACAAACAGACAAAATAGCATTTAACTGTTTTTAAAAGAGACTTAAAGTACTTTAGGAGCATCAAATTTTAATTACAATCATTAATTTCAATCTTTGACAAGCATAGCAAAGATATCAAGATTATATTTTTACAGAAAATTTTGAATTATTTATGGTGATTTATGTACTAAAGTAGCTTTAACTGGGTTTTTAAATTCAGTCACATAAAACGTTCACAACCTTCCATCAATAGCTCTCAGACTGCAGGGGTTAAAAATGGGCGTGTTCTTGGCCATTGTAACAACTGGCCAATCACAGCGTGGCTGATCAGTGTTTCTACTATCGATATGTATTGACTTTTCTTGCAGTGCACGAACGCGCAGTGATCTCAGATAATTCAATCCTGCCATAATAATCATCAACAGCAGTGGTGTTCAAAGAACCAAATAAGCGAGATTATAATTAGCCAGATCTAAACTTCTCGGATGTCTCATTTGATCTCGGATGTATTAAGCGACGTACGAAGAACGGGCCCCAGATCAAAACTACCAAATGTTTACAAAAATTCCATGATTTTAACTCTTTCATTGCCAAGCACATAAGTGATGCCACTGAATTGAGAAAAAAAACACAAAATCACTGATTTTCAATATAAAAAAGTGATTGTGGACTGGATTTTCTTTTACCTTTTTCACAGTCTTGGGCATGCCAAAGATTAGTAAAAACATTGGCTTTGGTGCATTTTTTGTTTTTGTGTAGCGTCAGATTTTATTTTTTTCTCCCTCATTTATTGTTTGTGGCCATTTTTTCCCCATTGACTTCCATTATAACAACATTTTTTGATTGCAGAGCCATGACACCTTATTATCATGCATTTTTGATTCTTTGTGATTTTACCTTTTGCAAAGAGGTAAAATTTGTCATTTTAACTGTTGATCACCATGTGGCACCATTAACCCTGTGCAAAAAACTGAGCTTATATTCTGGCTTGTACATTGTACAATCCCATTTACCCTTATGACTGGTTTGGTGGCCCAGGGTCACATATGTACTTTGTAAGCTCAAAAATAATAATTTTCACATTTATAAATTAATAACACCTTATGGAATTGTTCACCCAAAAATGAAAATCCTTTCATCATTTACTCACCCTCATGTTTTTCTAAACCTTTGAATTTCTTTTTTCTCTTGAACACAGAAGAAGATATGTTGATAAATGATAAGCACCCAGTGGATGGTACCCATTGACTTCCACAGTTGGAAAAACAAATACAATGCGAGTAAGGGGTGGGCGATAAATCGGCTGCGATTCTCATGCGTATCTCATCAGTAAAGCCGGATGTGTGATTGGTAAATTTCCATCACCTGCTTTCAGATGGAGCAGCATTTACTACACAGAGCCGTATTTCACAGAGAAGCTAGGCAAAATCACATACATTATCGGAGGTGATTTGTCCATGATTATGAACGCGATTTATGGCCCACCCCTATAATGAGTCAATAGGTACCATTAACTGTGTGCTGACCATCATTTATTAAAATATATTGTTAGATTCTGCATTCACACCAATATTGCATTGGTTTGTCATTTCATTAAGCATTTTCCTTTGGACATTTTCCTTAAGAATATTTTTTTCAGATTGGGCTAATTTCTTGGGATGTTTTTAGTAATGTAAAATGCTAGGTCAAACATCAACCATCACCCACATAGGCACACACATATATCCTGGCCTAAGTGCCTTGTGACAGGCTGTCAGCATTGTGACCTGACAGAATGGACAGATCTGCTTATTCGCTTGACTGTAACAAGGTCAGACATGCACATTAACTCAGTCGAGGGCATTTTGACTTTATGAGCAGCGAATGTAACTGGAGAGTCTCACACACAGAGCGTTATAATGCATTGATTTAACCTAATTCCAAAAATTGGCCTTGTTTATTAGGTCGGTACATCTGATTAGTTGTGACACTGGGTTAGTGTGCCTTTTCCTTAAGGCATTTGTGTTTGTTTTGGACATGTGCTCTGTTTGGCATGTCACAATAGATTTGGTTTGTATATAATCTTTGTGTCAATGTTGGATAAGGTCCTTGAATGGTGATCCATATTTTACACCTTTTCAACACACATTTCTTTTATTTTAGCTCATTGCCATAATTGTAGGGAATTATACTTTTAAATGAGCTCTTCAAGCTTTAACGTTGTGTGGTGTAATGTTAACCTGCACGACTTCTTGCTCTTCTCAGGCGAACCTTTGCTTTGTCGACATTGATAACCACTACATCGAGCTGCCCGAAGATTTCCCGCAGTTTCCCAACAAGCCCGAGTTCATTCAGGAACTGACTGAGGTGTTGCTTAGTTTTGGTCTATCTCCAGAAGGAGGCAACACCTCCCCTGCTCCATCCATCGCCAAGCAGACCTCCACGCTAGAAACGGAGCTGAAGAGCGTGTCTCTGAGCGAACTCGTTGATGACAAGAGGAACGGAAACCTTGGAGGTGAAGCTCTGGATGTTTTGGAGCTTCTTCAAGGCAACCCAACGTTGGAGCGTCTGCAAGCTCTGGCCAAGAGGACTGGCGTGAAAGTGGCCCGCTTGGAGGCGTTGGCTGCAGGGCAGAAAGCCGTAGGGGAAGAGAGTGTGGGAGGAAGATCTCCCAAAGAGGAACAGGAGCTGCGAAACGCAAAGTTGAACGTGCAGCTAAGGGAGGTGTTTGCGGCACGCTTTGCAACGATGTTTGCGGACTATGAATCGTTTGTGATCCAGAACTCGCCAGATCTGGAGTCCTGGCTGACCAACAGAGAGCAGATGCACAACTTTGACAAGGTGACCACATTCAAACATTATGCAAAAAACATGAGGTCAGGTTGAATAACTTCATCACCTGTCATTGGTTTTAAAAAGCTAAATATAGTTTGTTATAATAAACATTTTGCTCTTCTTGTTAGCCATACTTGATGTAGTTTTTTTCTGAGCTTGTTGCGATGCACTCTGGGATTGTTTTTACTATGGAAGATGAATGTAATTTCCAGATTTAATTCTTTTTTCTCTTTTAGGCCTCCTTTCTTTCAGACCAGCCTGAACCGTACTTGCCCTTCCTGTCCCATTTTATTGAAACGCAAATGTTTGCCACCTTCATCGACAACAAGATCATATCTCAGTGGGAAGAGAAAGAGCCCCTCTTACGAGTCTTTGACGGACGAATCGAGAAGGCACGTCTCTACAATGTTCGTGCCCCCAGCCTGCGATCCTCTATCTACCAGAAATGCACTTTCCTCAAAGAGTCAGGTAAGAACCTTGCAGAAGGACTAGACTAAGATCTCATTCGCTATAGATGAGATTTCCTTTTAGTTTGAGATTTACTATAGTTTAAGATTCTCACACCATTGATTTTGGTTGGGATTCACTGTGAGGTCGGGATTCACTGCGAGGTTTTGGTTGAGATTCACTGTGAGGTTAAGATGTGATGCTAAGATTCTCTGAGGTTGGGAGTCGCTGCGGTCTAGGCTGGGAGTCGCTGCGGTCTAGGCTGGGAGTCGCTGCGGTCTAGGCTGGGAGTCGCTGCGGTCTAGGCTGGGAGTCGCTGCGGTCTAGGCTGGGAGTCGCTGCGGTCTAGGCTGGGAGTCGCTGCGGTCTAGGCTGGGAGTCGCTGCGGTCTAGGCTGGGAGTCGCTGCGGTCTAGGCTGGGAGTCGCTGCGGTCTAGGCTGGGAGTCGCTGCGGTCTAGGCTGGGAGTCGCTGCGGTCTAGGCTGGGAGTCGCTGCGGTCTAGGCTGGGAGTCGCTGCGGTCTAGGCTGGGAGTCGCTGCGGTCTAGGCTGGGAGTCGCTGCGGTCTAGGCTGGGAGTCGCTGCGGTCTAGGCTGGGAGTCGCTGTGAGGTTTAGGTGTGAGGATGAGATTCGATTGGGATTCGCTGAGGTTTACATTGGGATTCACTGTGAGGTTTAGATGTGAGGCTAAGATTCGATTGGGATTCGCTGAGGTTTACGTTGGGATTCACTGTGACGTTTAGATGTGAGGCTGAGATTCGATTGGGATTCGCTGCGAGGTTGGGATTCGCTGCAAGGTTGGAATTCGCTGCAAAGTTGGAATTTGCTGCGGTCTAGGTTGGGATTCGCTGAGGTTCACGTTTGGATACGCTGAGTTTTAGGTTGGGATTTGCTGAGATTTAGGATTCACTGTGAGGTTTAGATGTGAGGCTGAGATTCGTTTGGGATTCGCTGAGGTTTAGGTTGGGATTCGCTGAGGTTTAGGTTGGGATTCACTGAGGTTAGGTTGGGGTTCACTGTGAGGTTAAGATGTGAGGCTGAGATTCGATTGGGATTTGCTGTGAGGTAGGGATTCGCTGTAAGGTTGAGATTTGCTGAGGTTTACATTGGGGTTTGCTGAGGTTAAGGTTGAGATTCGCTGTGAGGTTTAGATGTGAGGCTGAGATTCGATTGGGATTCGCTGCGAGGTTGAGATTCACTGAGGTTCGGGTTGGGATTCGCTAAGGTTTACGTTGGGATTCGCTGAGGTTCAGGTTGGGATTTGCTGAGGTTTAGGTTGGGATTCACTGTGAGGTTAAGATGTGAGGCTGAGATTCGATTGGGATTTGCTGTGAGGTAGGGATTCGCTGTAAGGTTGAGATTTGCTGAGGTTTACATTGGGGTTTGCTGAGGTTAAGGTTGGGATTCACTGTGAGGTTTAGATGTGAGGCTAAGATTCGATTGGGATTCGCTGCGAGGTTGGGATTCGCTGAGGTTTACACTGCGATTCACTGAGGTTTAGGCTGAGATTCGCTGTGAGGTTAAGTGTGAGGCTGCGATTCTCTGTAAGGTTAAGGGTTGGGATTGACTGTAAGGTTGAGATTCGCCATGAGGTTTGGATTCACCATGAGTTGGGATTCATTGGGATTTTCTGTGAGGTTTGTATTCGCTCTGAGGTTGACATTTACCATGAGGTTGAGATTCGCTGTGAGGTTGAGATTCTTTTTAAGGTTTAGTTTGAGATCTACTGTGATGTGGGGTTGGGATTGACTGTAAAGTTGGGATTCGCCATGAGGTTGGGATTCATTTGGATTTGCTGTGAGGTTGGTATACGCCGTGAGGTAGACATTCACCATGAGGTTGAGATTCGCCTTAAGGTTGAGATTCGTTGTAAGGTTTAGTTTAAGATCTACTGTGAGTTTATGATGTGAGGCTGAGATTCTCTGTGAGGTTGTGAGGTTGAGATACACTTTACTATTAGATTAAGATTCACTATAGGTGAGGTACATTTATTAAATTGTGAATCACTCTTAGTGTAGGATTCTCTAGTAGTTTTGCTTGAATTCATTGTGATTTTGTTGTCATCTCTGCAAAGCTTCTTTAATCCTTCCTTTTTACAGTGATTGCTTAGCTTAGTTCCGCAGTTGTTACTCTGTCACTGCAAATTGCGTTTTCTATTTTAATGAGGCCTATTGAAAAAATAGCTGCTGCTTATGCGGTCAGATGATTAGAGAGACAGTTCAAGAGGGCGGGTGAAGTGCCGAGGAGACTGAGGAAGAAAGAGAGACTGTGTAGCTGTAATAAAAGGTTTAAAAATAAGGAGAGAAGGACAGAATGAAAGAACTGAAGAGCATGTTCTCGAATGAGTCATATAAATGAATCGCTTTTGAAAGACGGCCAAATAATGACTGTGCACCGGCGCTGTCCTGTGCCATCTTGGGAAGCCTCTGTTTGTGTATGTGTGTCTCTGCTTGCAAAGCCCCTTTAGTACCATTGTTAGGTCAATAACCTCTTGTCAAAATGAAGGTCACTATTGTAAAATGGATGCTGCTCTTCTGGGATGGAAAAATGGGCTCCTACACTGGCACACAGATGCCTTAGTAAAACATGCACGGAAGTTTTACACTTAAACTTTGTGTTCTGAAAATAGTTACGTCATCTCATAAAAGTGTAAACTTAAAAAAAAAATCTGTGCTTTTTTCCAGCCCAGGCAATAGAGCAACGGCTAAGGAAGATTGACCACACGGCCATCCACCCTCACCTGCTAAATATGAAGATCGGGCAAGGAAAATACCAACAGGGTTTTTTCCCTAAACTGCAGGCGGATGTGCTCGCCTCAGGACCGACTAGCAACAAGTGAGTACTTTGAATCAAAAATATTATGGCCCATTAATAAGTTCAATGAAAAAATTGACCCTGATTCAATATATCAAGGTTGTGTAGGATGATTTTATGTAGAAAACAGTAAAAGACAAAAACAAATTTCACACTTTGATCTTTAGCCGTCGGGGATGCAACAACTTGCTTTTCAGCTAAATCTATCTTTTGAAAGCTAATAAAATTACCTATATTTTAAACATTAAGATCACTTTACAAGGAAACTTAAGAAGCTTTAATTAAACCATCCCACATTTTCTTTACTTGTAATGAATATTTGTATAAATTTAAACATGTATCAAAGTGATCATGAATTGAATCAAAATAATTTATTCAGCAGGTGGTCCAACCGTACATGCTCAACCCAGCGCAAGGTGGACCGACACAGACAACCGAACGACCATCTTGTTCTAGACAATGACCTCAAAGAGGTGAATTTGCATTATTATTTATTTTTATGGTCTGTTTATCTTCCTGTCCTTTGTGTAGCCAAAGTCCTTTTAGGGAAGTCACGCCACTAGGCGGCCATGTTTGCCTGTTAGTCATGCAAGACTAAAGTCCTATCTACTTGAATGGGGAAAGACAGATATCTTTAAATTGCGTGCTAAAATCACAATTAAACAACATATTTCTGAGCAACAATTAAAGAAAGTTGTTTTATAGTCACGAAAAATATGATTAATTTATTCATGTCCATGGCATGAAATTCAGCTTTTTTCATGCCTTGATTACGAATGTCGCTTTCCTGTCACTCGCACAAATTTTTATAAATAATTTTTTTGTGTATGTGGCACGACTTTCTTTTTCGTGTCATTTTATGGGTTGTTTTCTCTTTTTTCTATTTTCAAATCATTGGGGTTGGGGTTAGATTTGGGGTTTGGATGTACTTTTATGTATTGGTTTCTACATGTCTTTCTTCCGCTTTTAAAACTGTTCTTGCCTGGAGTTGGGGTTTGGGTTAGGATGTCTAAAAATGTAACAGAAAGTGATTTTAACCTAAACCCCAAGCGACAATGGTAGAAAAATAGTAAACAAAAAAAACTATCAGAAAACAATACATAAAATGACATGAAAAAGAAAGTCATGCCACGGACACAAAAATCTATTTATAGAAATTCATGACACAACAAAGACATTCGTGCTCAAGACACGAAAAAAGCTTAATTTCATGTCATGGACACAAATAAATTTATAAAAATTTTCGTGACTATAACACGACTTTCAGTGAGATCAGTCTAAATTAAACATGACATTAACTGTACCATAACTTTAGTTTCTTAAGCTCCAATTGCGCAAAAACATTTAAAGGACAAGTTCGGTATTTTACACTTAAAGCCCTGTTTTCAGATTGTTTATGATGAAATAGAATGGTTTTGACTGAAATTTCGACATATGCGGCTGCCTCGAGAATTTTCGAGTGTTTGTTGTTTCACATCCCACCTCTACAATGGGTGTATAGGTGCACAGTCCTAAAATGCATTATACTTTAGTTTACAAAGACGTGAAACTCACCGAGTGGTCAGGGGTGTTCACTGATATGCTCACACAAAAATCGCTGCAAAAGATGCTTTCCAACAGGTGTTTTAGCATTCGTTGTAAACTTGTGGACCTATTTTTCCAAACGCCTCACACCCGTATATTCTTCCGTTGAGAGCTTGAATTATAAACACTCCAGCCCAGGTGGTGGCGCTAATCCGCCTTTGCCAATTGCAAGAATACAAACAAAGTTCCCGGCGTGGAGTAATACCGTACCTCACAGCACATCTAATACAAGTCAATGGAGTTGGACAAAAACTACGATAAAACCTGTTGGAATGCGTATTTTGCAGCGATTTTTGTGTGAGCAAATCAGTGAACACCCCTGACCACTCGGTGAGTTTCACCTCTTTGTAAATGAAAGTTTAATGCATTTTAGGAAGGATTGTACCAGTGCACCTATAGACGCATTGTAGAGGTGGAGGCTGATACAAGAAACACCCGAAAATTCTCGGACCAGCATCATATGTTCAAATTTCAGTCAAAACCGTTCTATTTCATCATAAACAATCTGAAAACAGGGCTTCAAGTGTAAAATACCGAACTTGTCCTTTGAGAGCCTCTACCCCAGAGAATCGTCAGTCTTTATCGATTGATGATTGTTTTTTTTAAATTGAAGGCGGGACTTCTGTTGCCAGAGTGGCCATATTGTGCGTTGCTATGTCACCCATTCATTGTAATATGAGTGCTCAATCTTGTTATATCCAATATCTTTGTTTAAACCTTTTATTGTTTGATTTAGATTTAGTTTTTTCCAAAATTCCTCCCTTTTTAAGTCTACATGTTTCATAGTGTTTTGACTGATCCTTGCAGAAATTTAACAGTCAAATGTTGGTAGATAAATGCTTCTGCATGTCCAAGGAAGCAAAGTCTCTGACATTTCTGATGTCTGAATCGTGAGAGCTGCAAGGGATTTGCACCAAATTTGACTTGTAAATGTTTCGTACAAATTCCTCTTGAGCTTTTGTGAATCTGCCGTCCTATTTCCTGATTCACATCTTGTTCGTTGTTTCAACCTTGCTTGTCTGTTTTAAGTTTTGTCCAACTGCATTGTTTTCATGTGCACGCTGCCTCTTTTCTTTCCTTGTTCTTTCCTTTCTTCGTCTTTTGTTTGTTTGTCTGGATGCTATGGGGTGTGGGCTGTACCACCGCACGGCAGGTGGAGGGGCGTTTGCTCCTGCAGAACTCTATGGCTTTCTGGGAATGGGATAATACGGCACCCCCGCCTGTTAAACCACCCAAAAAATCCTTCTCGGCCTGCTGTCTGGTATGTGGAGGCCTGTCGACTCCAAACATTTCTAACATGCCCGTAACAAACTCCTCCCTGAGCTCCAAATTCCTTTAAAGCTCCTTTGTCAGACGCAGTGACCTCTTGATCTCTTCTGCACTCAACCCTGCCCCTGACCGTTCCCACACGCTTCTGTAGCGAGTGCCTTATCAAAATATCACAACCTCTACAAGACCCTACAACAAAGATTTACAATCCTCCTTTCTGTCAACCTCTTTGCTGTGTGGATTTTATTTCCTCTTGTTACCCAAGGCTGCTGGTTTGCTTTAAATAAAGGTGCCATAGGATGTGAAACTGTATTTACCTAGGCATAGATTAATAATAAGAGTTTTGTAAATGGGAATGACTAATAACCCTTTCATTGCAATTTAAGTGAAATTACTGAACCTAAACATAAGAGGCTAATAAAATACAAGAAAACGTCAGACGCACTTAAAGGGTTTTGCATCTGAGCTCTTTAAATATTTTTTATGTGTCTTGATTCCTGTAGAAGTACATGCAGGAAGCCCGTAACCTGGGGAAGAACCTGAGACAACCCAAACTCTCAGACCTGTCTCCTGCAGTCATCGCTCAGACCAACTGGAAATTTGTGGAGGGCTTACTGAAAGAATGCAAAATTAAGGTCAGTAGTTTACCATGCATACAAGCACACATACAAATCTAAGTCTTTCTCGTCTCATGGATTAAAGAGATTTTTAGAGGGAATTAAGTAGTACAGGCATGCTGGTTTTTAATGTTTATTATGTATACTCAGACCAAGCGCATGCTGGTGGAGAAGATGGGGAGAGAGGCTGTTGAAATGGGTCATGGAGAGGCAAACATCACGGGCCTTGAGGAGAACACGCTCATAGCCAGCCTGTGTGACCTGCTGGAGAGAATATGGAGCCATGGACTTCAAGTCAAGCAGGTGTGGTTCAACACTTGAAGGGCGTACACACCAAACGCGGGAATCGCATTACTCGCTCTAAATTACTCGCAGTATTTAACTTCGTGTCATGCAAATTTTTTGATTAAGTTGAATATTTTCAACTTCCGCATTTGAGGCAAATAGCACGTGTTTTCGCGACAATTGTGCCACGCAATTCGAGTCATTTGCATCTCCGCGTTTGCATTGACTTTTTAGGTAATCTACTCGCTAAGGGTGTCACTCGATCAAAATTAAAGCTCACGTAACACGCTGTTTCTGCATTTTTGATGTTAATCTGGAGTACCTATAGCAGGGGTGGGCATTCCTGGTCCTGGAGGGCCACAGCCCTGCAGAGTTGAGCTCCAACCCTAATCAAACACAGCTGAAAAATCTAATTGAAGTCTTCAGGACTGTTTGGAAATGACATTCAGGTGTGTTCGATTAAGGTTGAAGGTAAACTCTGCAGGACTGTGGCCCTCGATGCCCACCCCTGACCTATAGAGTAGTATTACATCCTTTATATCTCTGAAGAGTCTTTGGTTTAATCAGATTTATAAAAGTAAGATTAGCTTTACCGAATCTTTCCGATAACGTACGAAAAAATGAAGAAGGAGGAGTTACTACCGCGGGAGGAGCGAGTACGAGTCATGCAACATTATACAACACTTATAACTTATGATTCACTACATGCTTGTGTCATTTATATAATATGCACGTGCCTATTTCCAACATAAGACAGAAGTCTTACTTACCGCATGCAACTCATGACCTGGTCGGGAAAATCCAGCGCATCAAACACACAAGCAAAACTCCGCTGCTACCCCGGATAATAAACTATATCCATTGTTTTCATAAGGCTGGCGATCTTCTCCTTACATCCAAAAACACACTTCATCTTTCGTGCCATTGTTGAGTTTTGAAATTAAACAAAGCTGTGTCGCATGATAAGATGTGTGCAAGTTCTAGCGTCTCCCGCTGTTTGACGGGTGGGCGGGGTTTTCCAGGGGAAGTGATTATATAAAGAAGTGATACGTATAGAAAACCCCTGAAACGTCAGCTGGACCTGTAATCGAAAAAAACTTTCTGAAACTTGTACGAACCCTGGCGAAGTGCATTTGGCACAGAAATACTCTGTAACACGCCCAACTACTTTTTTGTCACTTTGCCTACGTTTAGCATGTTCATCTGACAGGAAGTTTCGTTTTATCAGGTATGCACGTGTACCATACTTTTCCACTGGCAGCACGACTAACATGGCAGGGCATCTCTGGGTTCAAGGTCAGATATTATATTTCATAAAAGTCTAGTCTAAAAATGACACTGCAACCTGTTCTTTAAGAAAAGGTAAAAATCGAGAATCGAATTGGACCGTGACCTTCGAATCAAAAATGTAACCGAATCGAGGATTTAGAGAACCGTGACACCCCTAGTACTTGCGCAAATCCTTGAAATCTCGTTTTTATTGGTCAGACAAAATGTTAACCAGTGTCTTTAGGGGAATGTTTACTTTTCGCATCTAAAACTGCACAGAAACGTGACTGGGCTCCTTTAAATCTTTCTTTTCCAATGTGCTTTCGATGCGGCATTTCGAAAACATGTGACGTATTTTCAACTCGCTGCGCCGTCGATGGGCCTGAAAAAAAAAGAGCGTGTCGTACCACATCGTTGTCTGTTTGAGCGCGCTTGCTGCTTGTCTACATTTAAAATAACGTATTTGCACACGCAAAAGATGCAAAATGTGAACCAGACCATAAGTAGGACAGGCATTTTTGTAGCAATAGCCAACGGTACATTGTGTGGGTCAAAATGATAGATTTTTTATGCCCAAAATTTTTTTTTGGGATAGTAAGTGAAGATATTTTGTATACTTCCTACCACGAATATATACTTTTTTTTATTAATCATTAGTAATATATGTTGCTAAGGACTTCATTTGGACAACTTTAAAAGTGATTTTCTCAATATTTTGATTTTGAGTTATATCTCAGCCGAATATTATCCTATACTAACAATTTATTATACTATACTATCCATTTATTCAGCTTTCAGTCAATGTATAAATCTCAATTTCCAAAATGTTACCCCTGTGACTGGTTTTGTGGTCCAGGGTCAAAAATGAATCCCCTGCCCCAAACTCAACTCACTGACCATAGTGTTTTTGTGTGAAATCAACCCTGAACATGGCTTACCTATAATTGTCTGTGCATTTTAAGCTAGGATAGAAGAAAATTTTTTTCTGTTTACCATCATCCTTCTTTATAGGGGAAGTCTGCATTGTGGTCACATTTATTGCACTACCAGGCAAGAGAAGAAAAGAACGAACTGCAGTCGGAGTCTCCGGGTAAATATCTTCCTCATCCTCACACACACCTCAACAGCACCCTGATAAAGCACTGATGTGTTGAAAATGATGTACAACATCCTTTGTTTTTCAGTGTCTAATAGTCAAGATAAACGAAAGCCGGAGTCTAGTGTCGGTCTCCCTGCGCTACGCGTATCACTGATACAGGATATGAGGTGGGTCGATGCCCGAGGACAAATTTGATGGCATAAAAAATACTGCACAAACGAGTGGTTTGACTGTATTGTTGATGATGGCAATGTTTTTGAAAAGCATATCAATGTTACACCCACAATGTTTTGTTGCTTGTGGCCTCTCAACCCACATACGGTCAATAACACCGTTTCTCTCTCTCTCTCAAACGCAGACACATTCAGAACATGGGGGAGATTAAAACCGATGTAGGTCGAGCACGTGCATGGATCCGTCTGTCTCTGGAGAAGAAACTACTTTCCCAGCATCTGAAACAGCTGCTGTCTAACCAGACTTTAACCAAGTACTTAACACGCAAACACCCACGTCCCATAAACATACACACACAAACACCTGCTGCTCTAGATACTCACACAATTATACAGACAAATAGATTCTTGCATGCAAAGACAATAGAAACCCATAGTAGATTTCTGAATCATGAAAATATACACAGTTTGCACCTGTTAATACGTATGATGCTCCCACAGGAAGCTGTATAAGCGTTACGCCTTCCTGCGCTGCGAAGAGGAAAAAGAGCAGTTTCTGTTTCATCTCCTGAGCCTGAACACTGTGGACTACTTCTGTTTTACCAGCGTCTTTACCACCATAAGTATGTTCCTGATAGTCGCACAAACATAGCTATACATCATATACAACTTCTTTGTATACCACAGACATGAAAAACATTAAAAAACACAGTGAATTTAATGTAAAACTCATTTAAAGGGTATAGTTCACCCAAAAATGAAAATAATGTCATTAATGACTCACCCTCACGTCGTTCCAAACTCGCAAGACCTCCGTTCATCTTCGGAAACACAGTTTAAGATGTTTTATATTTAGTCTGAGAGCTTGTTGACACTTCATTTAAAATCTACGTCTGGTATACTGTCCATGTCCGGAAAGGTAATAAAAACATAATAAAAGTAGTCCATGTGACATCAGTGGGTCAGTTAGAATGTGTTGAAGTATTGAAAATATATTTTGGTCCAAAATTACGACTTTATTCAGCATTGTCTTCTCTTCCGCGTCTGTTGTGAAGCGCATGTGCGAGACTAAAGTAATGTGACAGCAGTTACGCAGATGACCTGTTATCCTCAGACATGTTTGCGAAGGGTTTTATTTTTCAAACTTACAGCGTGCGTCTCCCTCAGACTGTAAACGAAGCTCTGGCGCACAAAAAAAACAGCTGGGGCGCACCAGATAACACGTCAGCCGCATCGTACATCATCCACGTCACATGACTTTAGTCAAGCTTTCGGACTGAATATAAAACATCTGAGACTGCACTGAAAAAAATTATTCATGGAATTTAATAATTTTTTTAAGGTAAATGGTTGCAATCAATTTATTTAAGCTACATTTAAACAAAAAAGATTAGTAAAATAAAATAAAATAAAATAAAATAAAATATAAAACTTTTGTTTAAATGTAGCTTAAATAAATTGATTGCAACCACTTACCTTAAAAAAATTGATTAAATTCAATTAATCATTTTTTTCCAGTGTGTGTTCCGAAGATGAACGGAGGTCTTACGAGTTTGGAACGACATGAGGGTCATTAAAGACATAATTTTCATTTTTGGGTGAACCTCCCTTTAAAGGTGACTTACCATGTGAAAACATTCACTAGATTTCTCCAAATGATTAAACTCAACCAAATGCCCTCTTTTCAAAACCCCATCCTCCAAAGTGCAACAACTAACCTGATGTCAGCAAGCCCAACTTAGAAAATAATTGACATGCAAAGAGCTTTTCTGATTGGATAAAAAGCATGCATTGATCTGAGGCCTGCCACGGAAAACTATTTCAGTTTGCCAGTTTGTACATTCAACACATTCAGCATTTCTAATTTTTTGTGTTTTTTGCCGCTCAAGTGATTCCATACCGGGCTGTCATCATTCCCATCAAGAAGCTTAGTAATGCAATGACAACATCGAACCCCTGGCTGTGTGTATCCGGTGAGCTGGGCGACTCCGGCATCCTGCAGATCACAAAGAACGTTTTGGAAATGACGTTTGACGTGAGTGCCATGACATCACACCCAGTCCGTCCTGCTAATACTGAAACGGCACATTTATTTTGAGTTTGACACAGATTTTATTTTCTTGTGGGACTGAAAAGTTTTATTTTTTTCCTGCTGTTCTCAGAAATGATTGCTCTCATTTGAAAAATCTGCTAAATAGCAGCGCACTGTATTACAGAGATTTTGCCGTAAACTAAATTGTAAAAAGATATAATATGTGACCCTGGACCACAAAATTAGTCTTAAGGATATACAGTACTGTGCAAAAGTCTTATGCCACCATGCCAGAATTTGTTGTTTTTGCAATGTTATAGTGCAAATTATATCATATATAATTATTTCTTTATCTCTTTAATAAAATACATCCAGAAAATACAGGAAATGTGTATGTAGTATTAATAACTATAAAAATGTAAACTGAAGTGTCAAGTTTTTAGGGTAAACTCCCCTTCCACTTGAGCAATAGCAGGAAACTGCAGGATCTCTTAAACCTAAATAAAATTAAATCCTAATTTTAAATTTTAAAGAAATGACTGTTTTTACTTCATTCTGTTCAAAAAACGCTCAAGATGTGTTTAGTGCCAAGAGAGGTCACACTAAACACCGACGATTCCTAAAGAAGACATTTAACTCTGAATTTTTTTTTTTTTTTATATATTTTCTGTTTGTATCTTAATAAAATAGATTGATCCATAGATATATATATATGGATGGACATTAAAATCTAAAACAACAAAAGTCTGGTGGTGGTGGCCTAAGACTTTTGCACAGTACTGTACATTTGTTTTATATTCTGAATAAATAAGCTTTCCATTAATGTATGTTTTGTAAGGATAGGACAATATTTGGCCGAGGTACAACTATTGGAATCTGAGGGCAGGGCTCAACGCAAATCATTTTTTATACCACCGGGCCAGTGGTTTAGGTTTTCAATTGCCCTGCCAAAACTTTCACTGGCCCCAATAAAAAATGTCAGTGTCCTTTAAAAATAATAATTCAAAAGTCAAATATAATTGTATACATTTACAACAGACATGTTCCAACGAAAAAAGGCTTCCAACTTTTCTACTTTACCTGTAAACTGACAGCAAATTGTGCAAAATATTGCATCGTTTCTTTCGTCATGTTTTACCCAAGTAAATGTCTGCTTCCAAAATGTTAAATAATATACATTGATGAAAATATATTTTAGGGACTGAGGGTGAAGCACTGTCCCGATCGGGCAAGTGACGATACTTTTTACTGGCCCGAACGTCTCTCACGCTTGCCCCGGGCCACCGGGCAGTCCTTTATGTTGAGCCCTGGAGGGTGCAAAAAAATAAAAATATTGTGAAAATCTCCTTTTAAGTTATCCTAATGAAGTCCTTAGCAACACATATTACTAACTATAAATAAATGTTTGATAAATATATATGTTAAGAAATTTACAAAACATATGGTCTGCCCTAACTCCTAAATATCCTAATGATTTTGCCATAAAAACGCTAATTTTGACACATACAATGTATATTTGCTATTGCTACCAATAAACCAGTACGAGTCTGTGCGACTTATGACTGATTTTGTGGTGCAGGGTCACATTCATAGTCAATAATTTAGTATAAA
Organism: Paramisgurnus dabryanus; assembly: GCF_030506205.2. NCBI lineage: Eukaryota > Metazoa > Chordata > Actinopteri > Cypriniformes > Cobitidae > Paramisgurnus > Paramisgurnus dabryanus. The sequence goes on along the minus strand of NC_133337.1, from coordinate 33,787,024 downwards.
CAAAATTATTTTAGGAACATAATGTTTTTTGCATTGACCGTCACTTGTTGCTCCTATATTCCCTTTATAATAAAGCATCCAATCATTGACATGCTTTAATGCAATTGCACTATTGCATTTTTATATAATAATTGTTTTCTAATTACATTGTCATTACTGTAATATAATACTTTCTCCTGTTTTACAAGGGAACAGATACTATAATACAGCTAAATGGCAAACCTGCCTGTGTAATTTACTGTTTTCTACATAAAATCATCTATAAGTAAACATTATTTTAAGTCTCGTACAATATGGGAGTTGATTTTTGAGGAGGGCCAATCACTGCCATTTGTCTTGCTGTCAATCACCCATCATGTTTCTAACTCATTCTGTATCCTCTCACAGTCTGCCTTTAGGCCTCACGCGCACTTCTCCATCGCCTTCAAGGTTAGGTGCACATCCCTCCGTTTTGTCCTACCCTTCATCTCATTCTCCATTTTTCCGCTCTTCCGTTCGGAACGACCTCCTCTTTTTCTCCTTTTGGATTCCTCTGTAGCTTTCAATTTTGACTGACATGCACATTTGGGGAAATTAAAAGATATGTTAATACTGCTGTAAGGAATTATTTTAATTTTACATTTGTAATAATGACAGTTTAAAGGCTTACCAAACCCTCACATCGTCTTCCATTGTTCAGCCAAACAGATTGCTCTGTCTCAAAATCACGTCTGATTGGCTTGGTTACCCTTTACACCAGCATTGACATAGTTTAAATCTTCCCTGAGTGTCTTTATTAAGGTATCGCTATCGCATACTGCACACTTGTCTTGGTGTCTTCCTACTGTTCCCACTTTCAAAATGCGGTGTGTATTTTTACACCAGGCTGTCCATCACTTACAGACAGCCACTTAATGTTTCTGACATTTCTATCTGCGTTGCATGTTTGTGTCTTAACAGTGTCAGAATATCGGGAGGTTGACAACAGTGCAGCTGGGTCACGATAACTCGGGCTTGCTCGCCAAGTGGCTGGTGGATTGCGTCATGGTCCGCAATGAGATCACTGGACATACATACAAGTACGGCCTGCTTTCATCTCTTGACCCCGTTTATTTTCTCTCTCTCTCTGTTTAAGGTTTATAAGTTATTCACTTTGTACCACTTCCAGGTTCCCTTGTGGTAGGTGGCTGGGGAAAGGTGTTGATGATGGCAGTCTTGAGAGGGTTCTGATAGGTGAACTTGTAGTACCGTGCAACGATGAAGATGGGGGGCGGACTCCACCCCTTCAGCGATCTCCTTCACAGATTCGACGAATCAGCATCACATCACTTACAGGCCGCGGCAACAGTAAGTTTTGGTGATGGAAAACTAAATGCACCCTTTAAAGCTGATTAGGGTTGGAACTAAACTGTGCAGGACAGTGGCCCTCCAGGACCCAGGGTTCCCCACCCTTGCTTTAAAGGAAGGTTCCTCTCTGTTTATTATGCCATTCATCTCTGTATATCCCTCTTGCTGTAGAACCAACAACAGTTCAGATACAGGAATCCATCGGTGAAGCAGTAAACAACATTATAAAGCATTTCCACAAACCAGAGAAAGAGGTATGATGCGATTTTATGAATCTTGTCTCACCATGTCTGTCATTCGTTGTTTTAAACGCCTTCATCTTTGTTGTCAGAGGGGCAGTTTGACGGTTCTTCTGTGTGGTGAAGGTGGTCTTGTTTGGGCTCTGGAGCAATTCTTTCATCATGGTTTTCGTACGGCTCGACTGTTTCAGAAAAACGTCTTTGTGTGGGACTTCTTTGGTAAATTCAGTTCAAATGATATTCTGTAAAATGCAAAAACTTCAGTTTATTTTATCTGTTGCCGTTATTGGGTCTCATTCGCTAAGCATGCGTACACACAAATTTGTTTGTGAAATTTGCATAGGGACGTTTAATCTTACAAATCATGATTCAATAAAAACTTTCATACTAAAATGTATTTTTAATGTATGCAAAAACGTAAGAACTACTTAGACCACACATAGGCAATAATCATGAACAAGGGAAAAAATATATAAAATGTATAACAAAGATTTATATTACAGGGTTCTTTTTCCTTGTTTATGATTATTGCGCATGTGTGGTCTAAGTTGTGGTCACTGTTATGATGAAATCATATTTTTACAATAATATTGTGAACTACGATTTTTAGCAATAGGCAACAATACATTGTATGGGACAAAATTATCGATTTAAATCATTAGGATATTAAGTAAAGGTCATGTTCAATGAAGATATTCCTCACCGTAAATATATCAAAAATTAATGTATCATTAGTAATATGTGTTACTTCATTTGGAAAACTTTAAAGGGGACATATCATGAAAATCAGACTTTTTCCATGTTTAAGTGCTATAATTTGGTCCCCAGTGCTTGTATCAACCTAGAAAATGTGAAAAAGATCAACCCAGTAACTTAGTTTTGGTAAACCATTCTCCGCAAGCATGTAAAAAAATAGGTCATTGAAATTTGGCTCCCCGTGTGATGTCAGATGGGGATAATACTCTCCCATAATCTGAGCTATCCAACCATGGCACTCTCATTTAGTTCAGAGATCAGCTCATTTGCATTTAAAGGGACACACCCAAAAACGGCAAATTTTTGCTCACACCTACAAAGTGTACATTTTAACATGCTATAATAAATTATCTATGGGTATTATGAACTAGAAATTCACATATTACTCTTGGGACACCAAAGATTTAATTGACATCTTAAAAAAAGGTGATTTTCCTCAATATTTTGATTTTTTTGCACCTTTAGATTTGAGATTTTCAAATGGTTGCCAAATATTGTCCTATCCTAACAAACCATACATCAATGGAAAGCTTATTTATTCAGCTTTCAGATGATGTATCAATCTCAATTTTAAAAAAATGACCCTTATGGCTGTTTTTGTGGTCCAGGGTCACTAGTTTAGTTCAGGACTCAGTACCCATTTGAATCCATGACGTTTGGGTCCCTCTAGAGGAGACATTGAAGAACAGCAAGACTGTTTCCTAAAGTGATAGTAATTCCTTTTATTTTTATTATTGTGAGAAAGGTTCATATGTATGTATAATTTTGTGTACATATTTGTGTACAGATGAATGATTTATAATATAATAAATATATTTATTTATCAATGTGTTTTGTACAGAAAGGGCAGTGGCGTTAATGGTAAATGCAGATCACATTGAAGACATACAGGAGACACCCGAGCCTCTCAGTCTGACTTGTGAATCTTTTTGTCGCTATGTCAATGCCATTAACAATATGCCACGCAACATCGGCAAAGACGGCAAATTCCAGCTGTTGGTTTGTCTCGGGGCAAGGTAAGATAACACGCGGACACTTACAAATAAAACATTTATACCTAAATATAAATGCACAAATATACGTGCATGTTTATCCCACACCACACAGAGATCGATTGTTGCCGCAGTGGCTCCCCCTACTGGCTGAATGCCCCGTCATCACACGCATGTATGAAGAGAACGCATTACTGAGAGACAAGCTCACGGTCAGCTCCGTCGTCGCCGTCCTGCAGACGGTCAACGACTTCCCCATAACGCTGGAGACTTCTCTTACAAAATGCTTTGAACTTTAACTTGGGATCTCTGCCCCGCTCTGCTGCCACCCTTTGGGCCAAGCCGGACCCAAAAGTTACTCTGCCCACTGCGCTCTCCATCTGAGGAAAGGACCGAGAGCTTATCAATGCTTTTTAAGTCTCCTACGTCCCCACAGAAATGAAACACTGAACTTCAAAAAATGTGTTGGGAGTGAAAGCAGTTTTAAGAATAATTCCTGACTTTTGCTTTCAAATTCGTCTCATCTGCGAGCGCGTGTGAAGACTAGTCTAGCGCTTCTGCTTCATCACGTGCCATCTTGGGAAGCATGTTTTTGGCAACAAGCATTTGTGAGCGGCTTGCTGTACCTGCTGAATACTGACAGATTATTTATGTCCTAAACATTCAATACTGGTTTTATTAGATACTTGAGAGTCAGACGTCAAGTGAAATGACTTATTTTTATTTGTAAATTGATGTATATTAGTTTAATACGTATACGCTGACGGAGTAATATTTTCACTGCAGAGAAACGAACTGGGAATTATGGACATGCAGTATGCGTTACAAGATGTGTTCATATGTCTGATAGTGTTGTGTGTGTATGCGTGTCGGTTAGGTGAGTGTGTGATAAATATGTTTATTTTGCCAATGAGTATTAACTTCATAATTTTATTCAGAAAAACACTGGAAATCATCACAAAGCAATAACATGGCTCTTTTAAACTTTGTTTGTTGCCACCTTGGAGACTTGGAGAACACTTTAAGATTATTAAGCAATTAATTGAGGGGTGCTTTAATGAAACATTCAAGTCCTACTACACACCACTAATTGAAGGACTGTGAAAATGCGTTGTTAATCTTTTTTTGCACATCTCTTATAAATCACCTGTGGTTAAAACAACCCTGTGTTAATGTTCTTTTGATGCACCTGTTTAAAACTAAACCCACGCTGAGAGAAATTAAATGAGTTGTTACAGACTGTCTCTAAGCGGCTATGAATCACTTTGCTTTCACTGTTGCGTAATGTTACATGAGTTTTGCTTTTTAATGTGAAATCTCAGCATTTGATCGAAGAGCTGTATGTGTGGGTGATTGCAGGTACATTTAGTCATTATTTTAGTTTTTTCAAATGGTTATATCTTTAAAGGAATATTCAATTTCCTAAAAAGAAAAATCCAGATAATTTACTTGCCACCATGTCATCCAAAATGTTGGTGTCTGTCTTTGTTCAGTCGAGAAGAAATTATGTTTTTGAAGAAAACATTGCAGGATTTTTCTCATTTTAATGGACTTTAATAGAGCCCAACATTTAATACTCAACACTTAACTGTTTTTTTCAACGGAGTTTAAAAGGACTCTAAACGATCCCAAACGAGGCATAATGGTCTTATCTAGCGAAACGATTGTCATTTTTGACAAGAAAAATAACAAATATGCACTTTTAAAGCACAACTTCTCGTCTAGATCCGGTCGTGATGCGCCAGCGTGACCCCACGCAATACGTCGAGAGGTCACAGAGGACGAACGCGAAACTCCGCCCCAGTGTTTACAAGTGTTGAGAAAGAGGACCGTTCCGACGTTGTTGTATGTGGAATGATACTAATTAATGTCTTTGTGTCAGTTTATTGTTTACAATGGTCCGCAAATGTGCGTTTCATATATGTAACACGTGACCTCTGTACGACACTACGCATTTACGTTGGGTCACACAGGAAAGGACATAGACAAGAAGTTGTGGTTTAAAAGTGCATATTTGTTATTTTTCTTGTCAAAAATGACAATCGTTTCGCTAGATAAGACCCTTATGCCTCGTTTGGGATTGTTTATAGTCCTTTTAAACTCCGTTGAAAAAACTGTTAAGTGTTGAGTTAAGTATTAAATGTTGGGCTCTATTTAAGTCCATTAAAATGAGAAAAATCCTGCAATGTTTTCCTCAAAAAACATAATTTCTTCTCGACTGAACAAAGAAAGACATCAACATTTGGATGACATGGTGGTGAGTAAATTATCTGGATTTTTCTTTTAAGAAAATAGAATATTCCTTTAATTACTTGAATAATTTAGTACTTATTATTATGGATAACAAGATGTTACATGCCATAACAATCAAATATTTTCTGTCGAATGTGTCTTAAAATCATGACTTCCTGTTGTTTGAACTAGTCTGTGTCAACTCTGTTACTGTCAAACTCTGTTACCAATGTAGACTAACAGAGTTGACGGTATATAACAGAACTGACAGTCATACACAGAGATTCTCTCTGTGCCCCCCCACATATACATGACTCGCTGTCAACACTGTTACACTCTGTCACAGAGTGTAACAGAGTTGACACTGACTCATTTGAAAAAATAAAAAACAAACAGGAAATCATGATATTTAGCAATATAAGACCCTTATTATGGGCTGTAACTTAACTGTAATGACAATGAGTACCAAATATAACCATGTGATAAAAGGAGCGAAAATAATGACTGTAATAAATAAGGTACTTGCAATTATATAATCACCCGTGTGCATGCCAAAGTGGCACGTATTCAAAGTGTATTTTATTTCTTTTATAATGTATTTATTTCTTGGCAAATACTTTCGTTACACTGGTTGGTTATTGGAACTAATTGCAGGGTGAATTAATGCATTAATCTGGCACTGTATCATTTATTTATTTTATTCAAATTACATTGGGTTAAATGTGTTTCATTTTGTAAGTCCATCGTGTGTCGAGCCCACAAAATGTTTAAGTTGATGAAAGGGAATCCTTTAGCTGGACAAAGCCACATACACAGATTGTTTCTGATGCATGCTACATGTTTTTGATCACGAAGAACCACTGTTCCTGTAAATGAATTTGTTACCCATTTTGGCTCCTTTATATCCTATTTGGGAATCATTCCATTCTGGTTAAGTTTTTTGTTTTCCTGTATGAGATAACATTTCCTCATCAATCATATTGTTAAAACTTTGTGTAAAGTGGGTTTCTGTTGTTTGTAGTTTGAAGCAACTCATTAAAATTGCTCTGAATGTCTGTATATTTGTATTCTTTTTTAACCCTTTGTTATCTTGTGTGCAAACATAGGCATCCAGTAAGCATGCATGGTATTTCAGAATAGAGATTACACTTCTATGAAGAGCAAGTCCTCATGGAAAATTATTTATTTTGGGTTATGTTAATGTCATCTACAATGCAAACGTTTCATGCTTACATCACAGAAGACAAATATGTCTTGTATACAACGGAAAACTGTCTATAAATAAAACTGAGGTCTCTTAGTCTTGTTAGTCACCCTTATTTTATAAGATTTAATGGTGCTCTATTTGTTTATATAACATCCCACTAATAGAACAAAACGCATTACAGTTTCCATTAAAACCGAATTTCTGTGATGGTTTATCATCACTCAATTTAAAGAATATAATCGGAAACGTACTATGTAACAAAGTTTGACCTAAATTGTATGATTTTCAGTATCAGCACATTTGAACCTACATACATAGTATATTCTGCAAAGCGGAAATAACACAACAATACAGTTGTGTTACTGTATAAAGTGTTATTTTTGGCAGCGAAATACCTTTAATGCGCACATCAGACGATGCTCTCAACATGTGCTCATGGCTGACAGACACGGACGGAGCCAGAAGGATGGGCTTCTCCGTCCGACATCTGCTCTCCTCCTGCCGCACTCGTAGTAGAAGCGTAGCTCCGCCCACTAGGATCGCAGTGCACGGATTTGAAAGGACTGCTACCTTGGCAACCGGCCCCGCCCACGTTTCCCGCGTAATTTTCTCTTCCTTATATGGGCAACAGAATGCAGACGCAGGCCGACGTCAGCCGCATATGCAAACGAGGTTGATTGAAGAAATTCAGAAAATGGTGGACGGAGGTTGGCGCATGCGTAAACATTTTACTACACTCAGACAGAAAGTGAGACGGTAACGAGCGGCGTGCTTGGAAGTGGCGCATTGTTAAATGAGTAACATTTGTAACGGCTGTAAGTCTTGGATTTTGTCTTGTGATTGACTTTTACCGCTTCAGGTCAAGGTAGGAATACATGGATTTTATTTTAAAGTAACTTTACTGTTTGCTTGCGACTGTATAAGGTGTCATATTTGCCTTTTGAAGGGCCCCCTTTAAGAAGTTATGTGACAGTGCGATGCCTACTGAAAGCTTTGGTGTTCATCACAAATGGACACTAAAAGATACATTTGAGACTTGCTTGAATTGTTTTAAAATTTGTTATAGTGGAATAACGTGCTAAGTTCAGTGTTTACACCAAAACCAATACAATGCTTCATATTTTAAGGAGCTTGCATCCTTTTCTAATGATGGGGTAAAATAAAAATGCATTACAGATGGGTGATTTACAAGAACTGCCGACCTTGGTTTTAAAAACAGCACCGGCACACAGTGATGCATAATCCAGTTTAAAATAGATAAATACGTCATAAAAATACTAAAGTGAACATGCACTCGCAAGTGTGTGCCACCCTGGTGCAAAATAAAAATAAGTTTTGGCCGTCTGACTGCGTGTGGTCTCGCGCTCTTCTGACGGTGGGTGTGCTTCAAAACAAACCCGCATTTTCACGAGCTCAACGTTGCCAAACTTCTCATATACTAACTTTATTACGACATTTAATATAATCATTAAAGCGCCCTGTTACTGTTCTAGTACTGTTAAAGACTCGTCTTGTGTGAAATGGAGGCGGTGTCACTGACGCATTTAAACGTAGAAAAAAAAATATTTTCAAGGATATTTTATTGTAGTATTCCAATGGGCTTGTTGGGTTTTAAAGATGCCCCGCTAATAAGAAAACTGACAGCCGCGTCTTTTGTTGCGCGAAGTTGTCGAAGGGACCGCATGTGTTTACAGTCTCGAGCGCGAAGCATGGAGTCGCACGAGCCACTGACGCAGAGACAGTCGCGCGGAAAACAAAGAGCAACGGACGAACGACACGAATACATTCAACCCTCCTTCTTTACTATTTCTTATTTAACAATCTCTAGACTCATCTGTTTACTTCTCACAAACCACATGAGTCGTTTATTAGTGTAACTGCGATGAAAACATGCTGAATATGTCTGTTTAAAGATGCTGTGTGGCGTGCCATGCTTCCGCGGGAGCTAGTGGGCGGTGAAAGACGCGCGCACCATTTCGCTGCAGTGTGTTAACGGCCGCAAGTTAAACACCACAGAAACATTGTCTGCATGTCTGTTCGATGTTTTATGGGTAACTATAGCTGACAAGATTAGGGTTTCTATTTAAGATATGGTTTCCGCAATGGAATCGCATTACTTTTTTGCTCCCGTTTCTGCCCCTCCTCTCCTCTGAAACGCGTTGCCATGTTTGAATTGCGTCAGAGGCAGAATTATAAAGCGCTGGTTCAACACTGTACTTACACTGTACCGCGTGCGTCCTAAATTAAGACACGTTGACCTATTATCATTTTGAAATTATTATTTTTTTTAATGAAAATTTTTAATTTTCAAAGGCTACTGTAAGCTTTGTATATTGATGCACATACTAATGATGACCCAGTTATAACAAACTGTATGAATTGAATGCCTCGAGAGAACATCACAGCTGTCACCCATCTGAGCGAGGCCACTGGTGTCCGGCATCCGGCTCCATCAACACCAATGTTATATAATATAAGACAAAACAAAACACTCAGTCCATTCATCTCTTATCCCACTATAACCTGATGATTGATAACCAACATTCATCTCTTCCTCACTAGCTTACTCTCGTTCTCTCGTTCTCTCTCTCTCTCTCTCTCTCTCTCTCTGACGTAGGCTATGTCAGGAATTATAAAGGTCTTGACACACCGGGACGTTTTTCGTGCGCGTTTATCGTCGGCGTTTAACGTGACGTTTTTTTGCTTTCACACCCAGACGATTTTTACTGGCGCTGAGCCGAGTGAGGTGCAAATTCACCCCTGGACGTTAGATGGCGCTTAATACAAAACAGATTTATGCCGGTACACAAGGGGGCGCAGCGAAATTTTATGCTTCTGTTCTGACACTCACTTGTCACACAGAAGAAGAAAGCCACACGCTAGTCAATAACAAGTCATATGCTTGCTTTTAACAAAACATGGATATTACTAGTAGCAGCTCGATTTCTAACAGCAGCAACTATACAAAAACTACTTCAACTCACCATCAGGACTCACCATCAGCTACTTGACAGTATGATCATGTGAAACGTGATCTTCTCAGATAAAAGCAAACTGTGCATTCGTGTTATAGTCATTATAATTGCCATTTTGAAAACGGTGTGTTTATTATATATATATATATATATATATATATATATATATATATATATATATATATATATATATATATATATATATATATATATATATATATATATATATATATATATATATATATATATATATTCTTTGTACAAACAATATCTCCGTGAACGTAAATACATTTGTTAAATCAAATCTATTTGATCAAATAATTCGATTCTATTATCAGCACTCTCCACATAAAATTAACTATTTTGATAGAAACGTTATATCAAAATTAAAGCTCTTTCACAAAATATAAGGTAATGGGTGATCCGATGTGTGTATTTTTAACTTATCTTTTACAAGCACTTTCTCTTGTTAACAATTTTCTCACATTTCCTCCCAAATGTATTGTATTTTGTGATTTGGCTAAAGAAGTAGGTATGTAGTTATTACAATAAGAGGTCAACAATACTGATGTACAAATATATGCATAGTGTCAAAATGGCACGTTATTTACAATTCGTTTTTTTATCAAACATTTATTTTTGTGAATGAACTGCAGTTTGCAATAACAATCAGAGACATGACAGTAAAATCAAATAAAACAGGAGTCAGAAATGTTGGTCCAGAAAAGTCACAATGACTTTAGTGCAACTGAACGGTAGTGCAAATCAACATTTAGAAATTAGACATTTTCAAATGAATTTCTTAAATGTATAATCACTTAAAATACATAAGTAAAATGGTATATAATAAACATTAATTTGTGTGAACAAGAACTGGCAGAGCTGTAGAGCAAAAAAGTCACAATGATAGAAGTCTAAGTGAACTGTAGTGCAAATAAACATATGTATGAAATGTACATGTTCAACTGTATTTCTTGAATGTATAAACATTAAAAAAAACTAAATAAAATGGTATATAATAAACATCTATAGGTGTGACCAAAAACTGACAGTGCGCTCCTCCTGTGCTCCTCTTTCTTCTGTGCACTGCTTTCAATTTTTTCCCTTTAGCATCTTTTAATAAGAGGTACTTCTCCAGAGGTTTGTCTCGGACTGTTTTCTTTTGTTTAGATTGGACCTTGTCACGGCTGGTGCTGGATGATCCTGAATACGTGCTTGCTGGGGCCTCCTCACTTTTGCTCACATCATTTTTAGCAGAAATATTGCTGTGAACACTGTAAAGATAAATGTAGTTTTCATCAGTATCAATCTTTCACACTGAGGGCCATGCCACGATATCCATGAGGTCAATATTTGATTACAAATGTAATTTAGATTCATGGTATTTCATCTGACTAAACAAACTAGGTTACCTATACACAGAACACAAATTAACCTCCTAAAACCCGACCTTTGGTTTGGCTTGAATTTTAGATTTCTTCCAGTTATTTTGGGGTTAGGAAGAAGCAATGAATATAATAACCAAATATTTTTCTTTGAACATGAAGCAGTGTAATTGTCCACGTTTGTGTACAACAGGTTCCAGTTACACACAAAGTATTATGGTGCAAACAACAAAACGTGATATCACACGGTGTACAGGGAACATGCATGGTATGAAGTTAATCACTGTTCAATGTCAGTGCATTACATATCATAATGTAATGCACCAATAATCATTTTTATTACTTGCACAGTTATAATGTAAATTTGCACTACTGGTCCGTTCAATACACTACTGGACTGTCTATTTCATACTCCCTGTTCATTTGCACTGCTGGACTACTTGAATTGCATCGTTTACACCCCTGTACTATGTAATGAATATTAGAATAACTATTCACTGCACAATAACTTATGCCATTGCACTCTTAACCGACTAGTTACAATCCAAATTCATTCATGCACTACCTAAATATTAATTTCACTCCTGTTCTGTATAGTTTAATTTATTATGTACATATCCATTTGTAAATTTCTGTATATTATGTTCATAGTACCACCCACAGTAAATTGTTCCATCGTATTACATAATCCTGCACCTATTCAAATACTGATATCCTGCACTTTTTATACTGCTTTTGCACTTCTGGTTAGACCTAACGTTAAACTGCATTTTGTTGCCTTGTACTTGTGTAATGACAATAAAGTTGAATCTAATCTAATATAGCCCACACAGCTATGTATTGTTATGTTCTTATATATATCACGTTACCTTCGAAATTCAGTCGATGTTGTGAGGAACTCCGACACCTTCATAAACTTCCACAGCCTCGATGCTTCCTTGTGTGTTTACCTGTTCCACGTGCTCCGCAAGACCATTTTGTGCTCGAGCGCCACCAAGTCGTGTTTTACTGGAACTTCAGCAGCGCCAGGCACATGAACAAAAGCGCCAATCTCATTGGTCGGCCAACTTTTAACGCGCCGCGTCAAACCAAAAAAACGTGTCCCACGCGTTTTTCTGAAAATGACGCATTTGCGCCTCGCGCTTTTCGCGTGGGTGTGCGCACTCACATTGGCGCTCGTTCTTGAGTCGCGAGACGTTAAACGTCGACGATAAACGCGCACGAAAAACGTCCCGGTGTGTAAAGACCTTAAAGCTAGCCTTTTATTCTAATAGTCTAATGCTGTGGTTGGCAAACTTTTTGAGTATGCACCCTTTCTAGTGCTTGACAACTATTAATCACCCTCACTACATTGTCTCGGTTAACGTTAAATATAACATTTTTGCAATATTATCTGACGGTGGACTGCAATAAACTGCTATAGATAGACCGATAGACCGAGAGAGAGAGACCGCAAATAAATGTTTTTTTTTTTTAGTATTTTTGTCTTGTTTTCAGTACAAATATAAAAAAGTTATTAAATAAAGATGTATTTTCTTGATGAGCAAAATGACCAAAGAAAATAAGACAAAAATATACAATTTAAGTGAATTTGTGCGTAAAACAAGCAAAAGCAATCTGCTAATGGGTTAAGCAAAATTTTCAATTTAAGAAAAATGTTTAAGAAAAATTTAAAAATTCTTTTTCTTACCCCATTGGCAGATTTTTTTGCTTGTTTCAAGTACAAATTCACTTAAATGTTTTGTTGTTGTCTAAAAACTAAGCTTATTTTCTTTTTGCTTATCAAAAATGCATCAAAGATATTTGTACTACATTCAAAAATCAAATATCAATTTTTACTCTCAGGAGAAAATCCTCCAAAATGTGAAGGAGAATCTTGTCAGAATTCAATGTCCATTAAACATATTTTTCTAGATTGTATTACCTCTGCCCCTGTGAAAAAACTTTTTTCTCTTGATATTTTCGAAAACGTTTTTAATCAAGTTAATCCAAACATAGGCCTAGTTCTAAGATTTTTAGATGAAATTCATTTGAAACATCTTGTTCGTGGCGAGAAAAAAGTAATTATATAGTCTTAGAGGCTGGCAGAGAAAGAAAGAAGTTTATACTAAAAACAAGACAAAAATAAGTAATTTTTTATGGGTGGATACGTAAATGCCATTTTCTCTCGCGCCCCCAGTGGTCAGTCTTGGTAATTGCTGGTTTTATCATACATTTGTGTATTGTTTACAGTATGACATAAAGGCTGTAATTTTTAAACGAAAACTCATAAAACCCGGCATTAAGCCATAAAGTTAGTAACAAATGATGTAAAACAAAAACATCTTCGTGTTTCTCAAAACTTTTTTGCAAGGGATCAAATTCTTTTTAATTCTTGTCCATGTAAAATCACTGTAGATCAGCAGAAGTACAAAACGAAAAGTTTCTTGTTTTTCCTAAACCCCATACATTTGCTTACAGATGTTTGGCTTTCATAAGCCAAAGATGTACCGCAGCCTCGATGGATGTTGCATCTGCAGGGCTAAGTCCTCCAGCTCTCGTTTTACTGACAGCAAACGTTATGAGAGAGACTTTCAGAGCTGCTTTGGGTAAGTTGGGTATCTCCCGAATAACTCTTAGTTGTTAACATGCCTGGTACAATTACAGCAAGTGCAGGATTTTTGTATTTTATCAAGTTCAGATATTATTATTTAATAAACTATTTATTTTTATATATCCTATATGTATACACCTAATGTCATGGGATGCTTCTACAGTTTAGGTGAGACTCGCTCTGGTGAAATCTGCAATGCTTGTGTGCTTCTGGTAAAGCGGTGGAAGAAGCTTCCTGTTGGTTCTAAGAAAAACTGGAATCATGTAAGTTTCCATCCCTTAGTTGCAATTATATATTTAAGAGATGGCATCTGGAAATGAAAAAATTCAGGGTTAAGTGAAGATTTTTATTGTCTGACACAGGTGGTGGATGCCCGGGGAGGACCCAGTCTGAAAACTACAGTTAAGTCAAAGAAAGTCAAATCATTGTCCAGACGAATCAGACCAAACCAGATCACCCGGGTTCAGAAGGAACTGAAAAGACACAGTGAGTGCTTTGTAGTAACCGATTACAATAAAAACGTGCTTTGCATTTCCCCCTTCAAATCAGCCAAGCTCATAATTGTTTCCTTCTTTCAACAGATTCGGACGCTCACAGCACTACCTCCAGTGCAAGCCCAGCCCAATCGCCCAGCTACAGTAACCAATCAGATGAAGGGTCTGATTCTGAATTGGCACCTGGCTCCACCCGCTCTCCTGTCTTTTCCTTCCTGGACCTGACGTACTGGAAAAGGTATTTACAGATTTTATTTACAGTTTTTTCCTTTGAATATTTTTAAAGAAACCAGTTGACACCTGCAAATCTTTGTAGGCAGCGGATATGCTGTGGCATCATCTATAAAGGTCGCTTTGGTGAGGTCCTGATTGATCCTCATCTCTACAAGCCCTGCTGTCAGAAAAAACAAGAGCAGGAGGAAGATGACGAGGAGGAGGAAGAAGAAGAAGAGGAGGATGAGGGTGACCTTGAAAAGGAGGAGGTCCAAAGCAGTCAAGAAATGATTTCTTCCACTCAGCCACACTCGCCTTCTCACCAAATAAAAATGGAGCAGAAAGTGGATGGGGAATGGTGATGATCCCAGGGTACTGATTTGGCATTCTAAGGAAGCCTTCGAGAGTCAGGGGGCTGCAGTGTTGCTCTCAAAGACGTTCTCTCAGTTTGCCTTCAATTCAAGAGCAGCTGGATCCTTGTTTCTTTCTTTCTGGTTAAGAATGTGTCTCAGTTCTTTGGCCATCGAGTCAAATTGTTTATTAATCAGACTGAATCCGTATCCTTATTTTCCAGAGCTTGGTACCACGCTATTCCATTTCACTCCTTGTGTGGAGTTTCCTGCTCGTTTTTTTTTACAACAAGATTATTTATGTAAGTCACAGAATGCTGGATCTACAAATCGTGCATAAAAACGGAGACCCAACTTTGTGACCACACTCCTGCACTGTCACTATTGTACCCTTAAGTGGGGTGCTGTATCACCACTGTGCCCTTCCTCTGAGATGAGTTTCTCAGCAGTCAGTGTACAGTATTAGTGAACAGCAAACAACAAAATTTAAGTAAATTAAAAAGATAATGTTCAACTATTTTGTTGGCACACAACCGTTATGTAGAGAAACTTTTGATCCTTTTCTTTTTATATATCGATATTTATTTTATTTTGTGCAACTCTTTCTTGTTATGGCCGCCCTATTCCTGTTTTTCCTGGTTTGATGTTCACCCAAAAATGAAAGTTCCCATTACTCATCCTCTTATCGTTCCAAACCTGTATGATTTGATTTTTGTGTATTTATGAAGAATATCATAGCTGCTGTTTTTTATTTAACAATGACAAAAAAAAAAACGGCATAATATAACCTTTTGCATAAGGCTTCTGCACTTATTTTCAAGTCTTTAACGTTATACTACTATAGTAGCAAAATGTTGGTCTTTTTTTTTTTTTACAAAAAAATGCTGCCATCACATCAAGTCATATGGGACACTTTTACGATGTTTTTTATTGTCATTTGTTAGTGTAGTAAGTTGTAGAATTAGTAAAGCCCCATTCACTATATTTCAAGATATTCTTATAACAAAATAACTTTATTCCTAATTAGAAAAGTGTTTTGGTGATATGAGAGTGGGTAAACGGTGACTTTTGGGTGAATTATTCCTTTAAAGGGGAGTTCACCCCAAAATTAAAATTGTCATTTACTCGCCATCAAGTTGTTCCAAACCTTTATTTATTTCTTTGTTCTGCTCAACAAAAATATAGATTTTTAAAAATGTTTGAAACAAGCGGATCTGGGGCACCATTGAAGTCCATGCTAGGAAAAGAATAATACTATGGAAGTCAATGGTGCCCCAGATCTGTTTGGATACTTTTTTTTTATATCTTCATTTGTGCTTCACAGAACAAAGACATGTAAACATTATTAGGATTTGAACAACTTGAGGATTGGTAAATTATAAAATTTCAATTTTGGGGTGAACTGTTCATTTAACCTAATTGATTTCTGTATTCAGCTAAACTCAACTCGGTGGTTTTTTTTTGCAAACTGGGCATGGCCGACCAAAAATGTTGCCTAGCTGTCAGCACTTGCATTCGGTGTACTAATGTAAATATTCAGAATTGTAGATTTGACTTAAGGTTTTTGGGAAAGATCAGTGTGAAGCATGAACGCTAAGGAAACTGTATTGATCTGCATGAATTTTGCATGGCCTTCTAAGATGTTCAGGACTTTTAGTTTTAGTTTTTTGCAACCGTGTTGCAACATGTGAGCAAATACAGAGACGGTCCCATTATATATTTTTGTATATAAAGGAAAAAACAACAAAAACAACAAGTCAGATTGCAATGGGACGTCTTAAGATGTCAATGTTGTTAAATAATTACAGGGAGTCAAGATATATTTTAAAATTGGATATTTTCAATATTGTCTCATACTAAAGCCAAAAAAGGCCATGATTATTCCTATTTATTCTGTCAGTGTTTATATACCTCCTTTCTCTGTAAATAAACTGTACTACTAATGGCATATATTATTCTTTTCAGTGTCATAATAAGATGGTACACATGATTTGTTTTGCTGTGCTTTTAATTTTGTTTGTTTGATTGCTTGCTTTCTTCAGGGAAAACGTTTGTCAACATTAATATCAGAAATACTGAAAAGCTAAACCAATATTACCTATGCTTGTACATTTTTGATATACATTACCTGTCTTAATAAGCTGTCATATACAAGCAATGAGTGTTCATGCTATATTTATCCATTTATTTTCTACATATAGTCAAATAATTCTGTCCTTTCTGGTTTAATTTTATTTTGATGGACTTGGCGGTCTCGGGTTGTACAAGTTCAGTTTCACTCAACTGTACTTTTGTTTAATTCCATGAGATGGCACTGTGGAGCTCACTTTTTTCACACAATACACTCAATTGCACATCTTCTCAGTTTTTAAATTGGTATTTTGATTGTGGCAGCTTTGTTGGTGAATTTGCCATATAACAGAATGACGTGAAAAGTGAATGTGTTACCATCTGATCAGGTGTAGCACTTAAATGTTGGTTATGATGATAAATGGCGGTATTTGTAAATATTCTGAGATGTGTTAGACTGAACAACGGTTATGATTACCTTTTTTAAATCGTATTTATTTTATATTTATTTGCAACACTTGTCTCATGGTATATTTGTTTTAATCACATTATCCTGTAGGACTCAACGGTCCTAACACACAGCAATAAGGACTGAATGCTTTTACACAGCCAAGACTCACTAAATGGAGAACTGAACAGCTGATTTTTGTGTATGTCAAGTTCAGCAATTTTTTTTCTTTCTAATGCATAGATACTCATGTGATACCTTTCCTTTTAGACTAGTACTTTAGTTGTAGTGCTTTAGGCATGTATGGTAGCTATGCACTTTGTATTCACATTCTTAGAGATATATGAAGCAGGCTTTGTATTTTTTTACATCTTGTACTTTTCACTTGTTCCTCAATAAATGTAATTTGTGAAGGTTACACTTTTGCATTGATTTTTGTGTATGCATGCACAGATTATGCTAACACATGACATTAAGACAGAATGGACAGATGTTTACACCCATTGCCAGTGTTTAAGACAGACAGACAGACATGCATGCTTTTTCATATGCTAATGAAGCTATCTGAATCTTGGAAAAAGATA